>NC_083569.1:17292599-17326442 GCF_027579695.1 Neoarius graeffei
ATTTCTTCATATTGGTCATTTAACTGTAAAAGAAACGAGTTTTCAACATAGTACTGGGATATGCACTTGATCAGAGTAGGAAAACACACTTTGTGTCACTGAGTGCATGAAACCAGCTTTCCTTCAGCAGGAGCGCCTTCAGCCTGTTTCTATCGCCTTTTCAGAGCAGAAAGCAACCGTTTGACAAGGAACATTGATTTTGAGTGAAATGAGTGCAATCGAGCATATGTGACATGAAACAACTTTCTAAGCATGGATTTTCATGTTTTCGAGCTTTTAACACATTTTCTTCATATTGGTCATTTTAACTGTAAAAGCACGTCTGAAACGAGTTTTCAACATAGTACTGGGATATGCACTTGTTCAAAGTGGGAATACACACTTTGTGTCACTGAGTGCATGAAACCAGCTTTCCATCAGCAGGAGCGCCTTCAGCCTGTTTCTATCGCCTTTTCAGGGCAGAAAGCAACCGTTTGACAAGGAACATTGATTTTGAGTGAAATGAGTGCAATCGAGCATATGTGACATGAAACAACTTTCTAAGCATGGATTTTCATGTTTTCGAGCTTTTAACACATTTTCTTCATATTGGTCATTTTAACTGTAAAAGAACGTCTGAAACGAGTTTTCAACATAGTACTGGGATATGCACTTGATCAGAGTAGGAAAACACACTTTGTGTCACTGAGTGCATGAAACCAGCTTTCCTTCAGCAGGAGCGCCTTCAGCCTGTTTCTATCGCCTTTTCAGAGCAGAAAGCAACCGTTTGACAAGGAACATTGATTTTGAGTGAAATGAGTGCAATCGAGCATATGTGACATGAAACAACTTTCTAAGCATGGATTTTCATGTTTTCGAGCTTTTAACACATTTTCTTCATATTGGTCATTTTAACTGTAAAAGCACGTCTGAAACGAGTTTTCAACATAGTACTGGGATATGCACTTGTTCAAAGTGGGAATACACACTTTGTGTCACTGAGTGCATGAAACCAGCTTTCCATCAGCAGGAGCGCCTTCAGCCTGTTTCTATCGCCTTTTCAGGGCAGAAAGCAACCGTTTGACAAGGAACATTGATTTTGAGTGAAATGAGTGCAATCGAGCATATGTGACATAAAACAACTTTCTAAGCATGGATTTTCATGTTTTCGAGCTTTTAACACATTTTCTTCATATTGGTCATTTTAACTGTAAAAGCACGTCTGAAACGAGTTTTCAACATAGTACTGGGATATGCACTTGTTCAAAGTGGGAATACACACTTTGTGTCACTGAGTGCATGAAACCAGCTTTCCATCAGCAGGAGCGCCTTCAGCCTGTTTCTATCGCCTTTTCAGGGCAGAAAGCAACCGTTTGACAAGGAACATTGATTTTGAGTGAAATGAGTGCAATCGAGCATATGTGACATGAAACAACTTTCTAAGCATGGATTTTCATGTTTTCGAGCTTTTAACACATTTTCTTCATATTGGTCATTTTAACTGTAAAAGCACGTCTGCAACGAGTTTTCAACATAGTACTGGGATATGCACTTGTTCAAAGTAGGAAAACACACTTTGTGTCACTGAGTGCATGAAACCAGCTTTCCTTCGGCAGGAGCGCCTTCAGCCTGTTTCTATCGCCTTTTCAGGGCAGAAAGCAACCTTTTGACAAGGAACATTGATTTGAGTGAAATGAGTGCAATCGAGCATATGTGACATGAAACAACTTTCTAAGCATGGATTTTCATGTTTTCGAGCTTTTAACACATTTTCTTCATATTGGTCATTTTAACTGTAAAAGAACGTCTGAAACGAGTTTTCAACATAGTACTGGGATATGCACTTGATCAGAGTAGGAAAACACACTTTGTGTCACTGAGTGCATGAAACCAGCTTTCCTTCAGCAGGAGCGCCTTCAGCCTGTTTCTATCGCCTTTTCAGAGCAGAAAGCAACCGTTTGACAAGGAACATTGATTTTGAGTGAAATGAGTGCAATCGAGCATATGTGACATGAAACAACTTTCTAAGCATGGATTTTCATGTTTTCGAGCTTTTAACACATTTTCTTCATATTGGTCATTTTAACTGTAAAAGCACGTCTGAAACGAGTTTTCAACATAGTACTGGGATATGCACTTGTTCAAAGTGGGAATACACACTTTGTGTCACTGAGTGCATGAAACCAGCTTTTCCCTCCATCAGCAGGAGCGCCTTCAGCCTGTTTCTATCGCCTTTTCAGGGCAGAAAGCAACCGTTTGACAAGGAACATTGATTTTGAGTGAAATGAGTGCAATCGAGCATATGTGACATAAAACAACTTTCTAAGCATGGATTTTCATGTTTTCGAGCTTTTAACACATTTTCTTCATATTGGTCATTTTAACTGTAAAAGCACGTCTGAAACGAGTTTTCAACATAGTACTGGGATATGCACTTGTTCAAAGTGGGAATACACACTTTGTGTCACTGAGTGCATGAAACCAGCTTTCCATCAGCAGGAGCGCCTTCAGCCTGTTTCTATCGCCTTTTCAGGGCAGAAAGCAACCGTTTGACAAGGAACATTGATTTTGAGTGAAATGAGTGCAATCGAGCATATGTGACATGAAACAACTTTCTAAGCATGGATTTTCATGTTTTCGAGCTTTTAACACATTTTCTTCATATTGGTCATTTTAACTGTAAAAGCACGTCTGCAACGAGTTTTCAACATAGTACTGGGATATGCACTTGTTCAAAGTAGGAAAACACACTTTGTGTCACTGAGTGCATGAAACCAGCTTTCCTTCGGCAGGAGCGCCTTCAGCCTGTTTCTATCGCCTTTTCAGGGCAGAAAGCAACCTTTTGACAAGGAACATTGATTTTGAGTGAAATGAGTGCAATCGAGCATATGTGACATGAAACAACTTTCTAAGCATGGATTTTCATGTTTTCGAGCTTTTAACACATTTTCTTCATATTGGTCATTTTAACTGTAAAAGAACGTCTGAAACGAGTTTTCAACATAGTACTGGGATATGCACTTGATCAGAGTAGGAAAACACACTTTGTGTCACTGAGTGCATGAAACCAGCTTTCCTTCAGCAGGAGCGCCTTCAGCCTGTTTCTATCGCCTTTTCAGAGCAGAAAGCAACCGTTTGACAAGGAACATTGATTTTGAGTGAAATGAGTGCAATCGAGCATATGTGACATGAAACAACTTTCTAAGCATGGATTTTCATGTTTTCGAGCTTTTAACACATTTTCTTCATATTGGTCATTTTAACTGTAAAAGCACGTCTGAAACGAGTTTTCAACATAGTACTGGGATATGCACTTGTTCAAAGTGGGAATACACACTTTGTGTCACTGAGTGCATGAAACCAGCTTTCCATCAGCAGGAGCGCCTTCAGCCTGTTTCTATCGCCTTTTCAGGGCAGAAAGCAACCGTTTGACAAGGAACATTGATTTTGAGTGAAATGAGTGCAATCGAGCATATGTGACATGAAACAACTTTCTAAGCATGGATTTTCATGTTTTCGAGCTTTTAACACATTTTCTTCATATTGGTCATTTTAACTGTAAAAGAACGTCTGAAACGAGTTTTCAACATAGTACTGGGATATGCACTTGATCAGAGTAGGAAAACACACTTTGTGTCACTGAGTGCATGAAACCAGCTTTCCTTCAGCAGGAGCGCCTTCAGCCTGTTTCTATCGCCTTTTCAGAGCAGAAAGCAACCGTTTGACAAGGAACATTGATTTTGAGTGAAATGAGTGCAATCGAGCATATGTGACATGAAACAACTTTCTAAGCATGGATTTTCATGTTTTCGAGCTTTTAACACATTTTCTTCATATTGGTCATTTGAACTGTAAAAGAACGTCTGAAACGAGTTTTCAACATAGTACTGGGATATGCACTTGATCAGAGTAGGAAAACACACTTTGTGTCACTGAGTGCATGAAACCAGCTTTCCTTCAGCAGGAGCGCCTTCAGCCTGTTTCTATCGCCTTTTCAGAGCAGAAAGCAACCGTTTGACAAGGAACATTGATTTTGAGTGAAATGAGTGCAATCGAGCATATGTGACATGAAACAACTTTCTAAGCATGGATTTTCATGTTTTCGAGCTTTTAACACATTTTCTTCATATTGGTCATTTTAACTGTAAAAGCACGTCTGAAACGAGTTTTCAACATAGTACTGGGATATGCACTTGTTCAAAGTGGGAATACACACTTTGTGTCACTGAGTGCATGAAACCAGCTTTCCATCAGCAGGAGCGCCTTCAGCCTGTTTCTATCGCCTTTTCAGGGCAGAAAGCAACCGTTTGACAAGGAACATTGATTTTGAGTGAAATGAGTGCAATCGAGCATATGTGACATAAAACAACTTTCTAAGCATGGATTTTCATGTTTTCGAGCTTTTAACACATTTTCTTCATATTGGTCATTTTAACTGTAAAAGCACGTCTGAAACGAGTTTTCAACATAGTACTGGGATATGCACTTGTTCAAAGTGGGAATACACACTTTGTGTCACTGAGTGCATGAAACCAGCTTTCCATCAGCAGGAGCGCCTTCAGCCTGTTTCTATCGCCTTTTCAGGGCAGAAAGCAACCGTTTGACAAGGAACATTGATTTTGAGTGAAATGAGTGCAATCGAGCATATGTGACATGAAACAACTTTCTAAGCATGGATTTTCATGTTTTCGAGCTTTTAACACATTTTCTTCATATTGGTCATTTTAACTGTAAAAGCACGTCTGCAACGAGTTTTCAACATAGTACTGGGATATGCACTTGTTCAAAGTAGGAAAACACACTTTGTGTCACTGAGTGCATGAAACCAGCTTTCCTTCGGCAGGAGCGCCTTCAGCCTGTTTCTATCGCCTTTTCAGGGCAGAAAGCAACCTTTTGACAAGGAACATTGATTTTGAGTGAAATGAGTGCAATCGAGCATATGTGACATGAAACAACTTTCTAAGCATGGATTTTCATGTTTTCGAGCTTTTAACACATTTTCTTCATATTGGTCATTTTAACTGTAAAAGAACGTCTGAAACGAGTTTTCAACATAGTACTGGGATATGCACTTGATCAGAGTAGGAAAACACACTTTGTGTCACTGAGTGCATGAAACCAGCTTTCCTTCAGCAGGAGCGCCTTCAGCCTGTTTCTATCGCCTTTTCAGAGCAGAAAGCAACCGTTTGACAAGGAACATTGATTTTGAGTGAAATGAGTGCAATCGAGCATATGTGACATGAAACAACTTTCTAAGCATGGATTTTCATGTTTTCGAGCTTTTAACACATTTTCTTCATATTGGTCATTTTAACTGTAAAAGCACGTCTGAAACGAGTTTTCAACATAGTACTGGGATATGCACTTGTTCAAAGTGGGAATACACACTTTGTGTCACTGAGTGCATGAAACCAGCTTTCCATCAGCAGGAGCGCCTTCAGCCTGTTTCTATCGCCTTTTCAGGGCAGAAAGCAACCGTTTGACAAGGAACATTGATTTTGAGTGAAATGAGTGCAATCGAGCATATGTGACATGAAACAACTTTCTAAGCATGGATTTTCATGTTTTCGAGCTTTTAACACATTTTCTTCATATTGGTCATTTTAACTGTAAAAGAACGTCTGAAACGAGTTTTCAACATAGTACTGGGATATGCACTTGATCAGAGTAGGAAAACACACTTTGTGTCACTGAGTGCATGAAACCAGCTTTCCTTCAGCAGGAGCGCCTTCAGCCTGTTTCTATCGCCTTTTCAGAGCAGAAAGCAACCGTTTGACAAGGAACATTGATTTTGAGTGAAATGAGTGCAATCGAGCATATGTGACATGAAACAACTTTCTAAGCATGGATTTTCATGTTTTCGAGCTTTTAACACATTTTCTTCATATTGGTCATTTTAACTGTAAAAGCACGTCTGAAACGAGTTTTCAACATAGTACTGGGATATGCACTTGTTCAAAGTGGGAATACACACTTTGTGTCACTGAGTGCATGAAACCAGCTTTCCATCAGCAGGAGCGCCTTCAGCCTGTTTCTATCGCCTTTTCAGGGCAGAAAGCAACCGTTTGACAAGGAACATTGATTTTGAGTGAAATGAGTGCAATCGAGCATATGTGACATAAAACAACTTTCTAAGCATGGATTTTCATGTTTTCGAGCTTTTAACACATTTTCTTCATATTGGTCATTTTAACTGTAAAAGCACGTCTGAAACGAGTTTTCAACATAGTACTGGGATATGCACTTGTTCAAAGTGGGAATACACACTTTGTGTCACTGAGTGCATGAAACCAGCTTTCCATCAGCAGGAGCGCCTTCAGCCTGTTTCTATCGCCTTTTCAGGGCAGAAAGCAACCGTTTGACAAGGAACATTGATTTTGAGTGAAATGAGTGCAATCGAGCATATGTGACATGAAACAACTTTCTAAGCATGGATTTTCATGTTTTCGAGCTTTTAACACATTTTCTTCATATTGGTCATTTTAACTGTAAAAGCACGTCTGCAACGAGTTTTCAACATAGTACTGGGATATGCACTTGTTCAAAGTAGGAAAACACACTTTGTGTCACTGAGTGCATGAAACCAGCTTTCCTTCGGCAGGAGCGCCTTCAGCCTGTTTCTATCGCCTTTTCAGGGCAGAAAGCAACCTTTTGACAAGGAACATTGATTTTGAGTGAAATGAGTGCAATCGAGCATATGTGACATGAAACAACTTTCTAAGCATGGATTTTCATGTTTTCGAGCTTTTAACACATTTTCTTCATATTGGTCATTTTAACTGTAAAAGAACGTCTGAAACGAGTTTTCAACATAGTACTGGGATATGCACTTGATCAGAGTAGGAAAACACACTTTGTGTCACTGAGTGCATGAAACCAGCTTTCCTTCAGCAGGAGCGCCTTCAGCCTGTTTCTATCGCCTTTTCAGAGCAGAAAGCAACCGTTTGACAAGGAACATTGATTTTGAGTGAAATGAGTGCAATCGAGCATATGTGACATGAAACAACTTTCTAAGCATGGATTTTCATGTTTTCGAGCTTTTAACACATTTTCTTCATATTGGTCATTTTAACTGTAAAAGCACGTCTGAAACGAGTTTTCAACATAGTACTGGGATATGCACTTGTTCAAAGTGGGAATACACACTTTGTGTCACTGAGTGCATGAAACCAGCTTTCCATCAGCAGGAGCGCCTTCAGCCTGTTTCTATCGCCTTTTCAGGGCAGAAAGCAACCGTTTGACAAGGAACATTGATTTTGAGTGAAATGAGTGCAATCGAGCATATGTGACATAAAACAACTTTCTAAGCATGGATTTTCATGTTTTCGAGCTTTTAACACATTTTCTTCATATTGGTCATTTTAACTGTAAAAGCACGTCTGAAACGAGTTTTCAACATAGTACTGGGATATGCACTTGTTCAAAGTGGGAATACACACTTTGTGTCACTGAGTGCATGAAACCAGCTTTCCATCAGCAGGAGCGCCTTCAGCCTGTTTCTATCGCCTTTTCAGGGCAGAAAGCAACCGTTTGACAAGGAACATTGATTTTGAGTGAAATGAGTGCAATCGAGCATATGTGACATGAAACAACTTTCTAAGCATGGATTTTCATGTTTTCGAGCTTTTAACACATTTTCTTCATATTGGTCATTTTAACTGTAAAAGCACGTCTGCAACGAGTTTTCAACATAGTACTGGGATATGCACTTGTTCAAAGTAGGAAAACACACTTTGTGTCACTGAGTGCATGAAACCAGCTTTCCTTCGGCAGGAGCGCCTTCAGCCTGTTTCTATCGCCTTTTCAGGGCAGAAAGCAACCTTTTGACAAGGAACATTGATTTTGAGTGAAATGAGTGCAATCGAGCATATGTGACATGAAACAACTTTCTAAGCATGGATTTTCATGTTTTCGAGCTTTTAACACATTTTCTTCATATTGGTCATTTTAACTGTAAAAGAACGTCTGAAACGAGTTTTCAACATAGTACTGGGATATGCACTTGATCAGAGTAGGAAAACACACTTTGTGTCACTGAGTGCATGAAACCAGCTTTCCTTCAGCAGGAGCGCCTTCAGCCTGTTTCTATCGCCTTTTCAGAGCAGAAAGCAACCGTTTGACAAGGAACATTGATTTTGAGTGAAATGAGTGCAATCGAGCATATGTGACATGAAACAACTTTCTAAGCATGGATTTTCATGTTTTCGAGCTTTTAACACATTTTCTTCATATTGGTCATTTTAACTGTAAAAGCACGTCTGAAACGAGTTTTCAACATAGTACTGGGATATGCACTTGTTCAAAGTGGGAATACACACTTTGTGTCACTGAAGTGCATGAAACCAGCTTTCCATCAGCAGGAGCGCCTTCAGCCTGTTTCTATCGCCTTTTCAGGGCAGAAAGCAACCGTTTGACAAGGAACATTGATTTTGAGTGAAATGAGTGCAATCGAGCATATGTGACATGAAACAACTTTCTAAGCATGGATTTTCATGTTTTCGAGCTTTTAACACATTTTCTTCATATTGGTCATTTTAACTGTAAAAGAACGTCTGAAACGAGTTTTCAACATAGTACTGGGATATGCACTTGATCAGAGTAGGAAAACACACTTTGTGTCACTGAGTGCATGAAACCAGCTTTCCTTCAGCAGGAGCGCCTTCAGCCTGTTTCTATCGCCTTTTCAGAGCAGAAAGCAACCGTTTGACAAGGAACATTGATTTTGAGTGAAATGAGTGCAATCGAGCATATGTGACATGAAACAACTTTCTAAGCATGGATTTTCATGTTTTCGAGCTTTTAACACATTTTCTTCATATTGGTCATTTGAACTGTAAAAGAACGTCTGAAACGAGTTTTCAACATAGTACTGGATATGCACTTGATCAGAGTAGGAAAACACACTTTGTGTCACTGAGTGCATGAAACCAGCTTTCCTTCAGCAGGAGCGCCTTCAGCCTGTTTCTATCGCCTTTTCAGAGCAGAAAGCAACCGTTTGACAAGGAACATTGATTTTGAGTGAAATGAGTGCAATCGAGCATATGTGACATGAAACAACTTTCTAAGCATGGATTTTCATGTTTTCGAGCTTTTAACACATTTTCTTCATATTGGTCATTTTAACTGTAAAAGCACGTCTGAAACGAGTTTTCAACATAGTACTGGGATATGCACTTGTTCAAAGTGGGAATACACACTTTGTGTCACTGAGTGCATGAAACCAGCTTTCCATCAGCAGGAGCGCCTTCAGCCTGTTTCTATCGCCTTTTCAGGGCAGAAAGCAACCGTTTGACAAGGAACATTGATTTTGAGTGAAATGAGTGCAATCGAGCATATGTGACATAAAACAACTTTCTAAGCATGGATTTTCATGTTTTCGAGCTTTTAACACATTTTCTTCATATTGGTCATTTTAACTGTAAAAGCACGTCTGAAACGAGTTTTCAACATAGTACTGGGATATGCACTTGTTCAAAGTGGGAATACACACTTTGTGTCACTGAGTGCATGAAACCAGCTTTCCATCAGCAGGAGCGCCTTCAGCCTGTTTCTATCGCCTTTTCAGGGCAGAAAGCAACCGTTTGACAAGGAACATTGATTTTGAGTGAAATGAGTGCAATCGAGCATATGTGACATGAAACAACTTTCTAAGCATGGATTTTCATGTTTTCGAGCTTTTAACACATTTTCTTCATATTGGTCATTTTAACTGTAAAAGCACGTCTGCAACGAGTTTTCAACATAGTACTGGGATATGCACTTGTTCAAAGTAGGAAAACACACTTTGTGTCACTGAGTGCATGAAACCAGCTTTCCTTCGGCAGGAGCGCCTTCAGCCTGTTTCTATCGCCTTTTCAGGGCAGAAAGCAACCTTTTGACAAGGAACATTGATTTTGAGTGAAATGAGTGCAATCGAGCATATGTGACATGAAACAACTTTCTAAGCATGGATTTTCATGTTTTCGAGCTTTTAACACATTTTCTTCATATTGGTCATTTTAACTGTAAAAGAACGTCTGAAACGAGTTTTCAACATAGTACTGGGATATGCACTTGATCAGAGTAGGAAAACACACTTTGTGTCACTGAGTGCATGAAACCAGCTTTCCTTCAGCAGGAGCGCCTTCAGCCTGTTTCTATCGCCTTTTCAGAGCAGAAAGCAACCGTTTGACAAGGAACATTGATTTTGAGTGAAATGAGTGCAATCGAGCATATGTGACATGAAACAACTTTCTAAGCATGGATTTTCATGTTTTCGAGCTTTTAACACATTTTCTTCATATTGGTCATTTTAACTGTAAAAGCACGTCTGAAACGAGTTTTCAACATAGTACTGGGATATGCACTTGTTCAAAGTGGGAATACACACTTTGTGTCACTGAGTGCATGAAACCAGCTTTCCATCAGCAGGAGCGCCTTCAGCCTGTTTCTATCGCCTTTTCAGGGCAGAAAGCAACCGTTTGACAAGGAACATTGATTTTGAGTGAAATGAGTGCAATCGAGCATATGTGACATGAAACAACTTTCTAAGCATGGATTTTCATGTTTTCGAGCTTTTAACACATTTTCTTCATATTGGTCATTTTAACTGTAAAAGCACGTCTGCAACGAGTTTTCAACATAGTACTGGGATATGCACTTGTTCAAAGTAGGAAAACACACTTTGTGTCACTGAGTGCATGAAACCAGCTTTCCTTCGGCAGGAGCGCCTTCAGCCTGTTTCTATCGCCTTTTCAGGGCAGAAAGCAACCTTTTGACAAGGAACATTGATTTTGAGTGAAATGAGTGCAATCGAGCATATGTGACATGAAACAACTTTCTAAGCATGGATTTTCATGTTTTCGAGCTTTTAACACATTTTCTTCATATTGGTCATTTTAACTGTAAAAGAACGTCTGAAACGAGTTTTCAACATAGTACTGGGATATGCACTTGATCAGAGTAGGAAAACACACTTTGTGTCACTGAGTGCATGAAACCAGCTTTCCTTCAGCAGGAGCGCCTTCAGCCTGTTTCTATCGCCTTTTCAGAGCAGAAAGCAACCGTTTGACAAGGAACATTGATTTTGAGTGAAATGAGTGCAATCGAGCATATGTGACATGAAACAACTTTCTAAGCATGGATTTTCATGTTTTCGAGCTTTTAACACATTTTCTTCATATTGGTCATTTTAACTGTAAAAGCACGTCTGAAACGAGTTTTCAACATAGTACTGGGATATGCACTTGTTCAAAGTGGGAATACACACTTTGTGTCACTGAGTGCATGAAACCAGCTTTCCATCAGCAGGAGCGCCTTCAGCCTGTTTCTATCGCCTTTTCAGGGCAGAAAGCAACCGTTTGACAAGGAACATTGATTTTGAGTGAAATGAGTGCAATCGAGCATATGTGACATGAAACAACTTTCTAAGCATGGATTTTCATGTTTTCGAGCTTTTAACACATTTTCTTCATATTGGTCATTTTAACTGTAAAAGAACGTCTGAAACGAGTTTTCAACATAGTACTGGGATATGCACTTGATCAGAGTAGGAAAACACACTTTGTGTCACTGAGTGCATGAAACCAGCTTTCCTTCAGCAGGAGCGCCTTCAGCCTGTTTCTATCGCCTTTTCAGAGCAGAAAGCAACCGTTTGACAAGGAACATTGATTTTGAGTGAAATGAGTGCAATCGAGCATATGTGACATGAAACAACTTTCTAAGCATGGATTTTCATGTTTTCGAGCTTTTAACACATTTTCTTCATATTGGTCATTTGAACTGTAAAAGAACGTCTGAAACGAGTTTTCAACATAGTACTGGGATATGCACTTGATCAGAGTAGGAAAACACACTTTGTGTCACTGAGTGCATGAAACCAGCTTTCCTTCAGCAGGAGCGCCTTCAGCCTGTTTCTATCGCCTTTTCAGAGCAGAAAGCAACCGTTTGACAAGGAACATTGATTTTGAGTGAAATGAGTGCAATCGAGCATATGTGACATGAAACAACTTTCTAAGCATGGATTTTCATGTTTTCGAGCTTTTAACACATTTTCTTCATATTGGTCATTTTAACTGTAAAAGCACGTCTGAAACGAGTTTTCAACATAGTACTGGGATATGCACTTGTTCAAAGTGGGAATACACACTTTGTGTCACTGAGTGCATGAAACCAGCTTTCCATCAGCAGGAGCGCCTTCAGCCTGTTTCTATCGCCTTTTCAGGGCAGAAAGCAACCGTTTGACAAGGAACATTGATTTTGAGTGAAATGAGTGCAATCGAGCATATGTGACATAAAACAACTTTCTAAGCATGGATTTTCATGTTTTCGAGCTTTTAACACATTTTCTTCATATTGGTCATTTTAACTGTAAAAGCACGTCTGAAACGAGTTTTCAACATAGTACTGGGATATGCACTTGTTCAAAGTGGGAATACACACTTTGTGTCACTGAGTGCATGAAACCAGCTTTCCATCAGCAGGAGCGCCTTCAGCCTGTTTCTATCGCCTTTTCAGGGCAGAAAGCAACCGTTTGACAAGGAACATTGATTTTGAGTGAAATGAGTGCAATCGAGCATATGTGACATGAAACAACTTTCTAAGCATGGATTTTCATGTTTTCGAGCTTTTAACACATTTTCTTCATATTGGTCATTTTAACTGTAAAAGAACGTCTGAAACGAGTTTTCAACATAGTACTGGGATATGCACTTGATCAGAGTAGGAAAACACACTTTGTGTCACTGAGTGCATGAAACCAGCTTTCCTTCAGCAGGAGCGCCTTCAGCCTGTTTCTATCGCCTTTTCAGAGCAGAAAGCAACCGTTTGACAAGGAACATTGATTTTGAGTGAAATGAGTGCAATCGAGCATATGTGACATGAAACAACTTTCTAAGCATGGATTTTCATGTTTTCGAGCTTTTAACACATTTTCTTCATATTGGTCATTTTAACTGTAAAAGCACGTCTGAAACGAGTTTTCAACATAGTACTGGGATATGCACTTGTTCAAAGTGGGAATACACACTTTGTGTCACTGAGTGCATGAAACCAGCTTTCCATCAGCAGGAGCGCCTTCAGCCTGTTTCTATCGCCTTTTCAGGGCAGAAAGCAACCGTTTGACAAGGAACATTGATTTTGAGTGAAATGAGTGCAATCGAGCATATGTGACATAAAACAACTTTCTAAGCATGGATTTTCATGTTTTCGAGCTTTTAACACATTTTCTTCATATTGGTCATTTTAACTGTAAAAGCACGTCTGAAACGAGTTTTCAACATAGTACTGGGATATGCACTTGTTCAAAGTGGGAATACACACTTTGTGTCACTGAGTGCATGAAACCAGCTTTCCATCAGCAGGAGCGCCTTCAGCCTGTTTCTATCGCCTTTTCAGGGTAGAAAGCAACCGTTTGACAAGGAACATTGATTTTGAGTGAAATGAGTGCAATCGAGCATATGTGACATGAAACAACTTTCTAAGCATGGATTTTCATGTTTTCGAGCTTTTAACACATTTTCTTCATATTGGTCATTTTAACTGTAAAAGCACGTCTGCAACGAGTTTTCAACATAGTACTGGGATATGCACTTGTTCAAAGTAGGAAAACACACTTTGTGTCACTGAGTGCATGAAACCAGCTTTCCTTCGGCAGGAGCGCCTTCAGCCTGTTTCTATCGCCTTTTCAGGGCAGAAAGCAACCTTTTGACAAGGAACATTGATTTTGAGTGAAATGAGTGCAATCGAGCATATGTGACATGAAACAACTTTCTAAGCATGGATTTTCATGTTTTCGAGCTTTTAACACATTTTCTTCATATTGGTCATTTTAACTGTAAAAGAACGTCTGAAACGAGTTTTCAACATAGTACTGGGATATGCACTTGATCAGAGTAGGAAAACACACTTTGTGTCACTGAGTGCATGAAACCAGCTTTCCTTCAGCAGGAGCGCCTTCAGCCTGTTTCTATCGCCTTTTCAGAGCAGAAAGCAACCGTTTGACAAGGAACATTGATTTTGAGTGAAATGAGTGCAATCGAGCATATGTGACATGAAACAACTTTCTAAGCATGGATTTTCATGTTTTCGAGCTTTTAACACATTTTCTTCATATTGGTCATTTGAACTGTAAAAGCACGTCTGAAACGAGTTTTCAACATAGTACTGGGATATGCACTTGTTCAAAGTGGGAATACACACTTTGTGTCACTGAGTGCATGAAACCAGCTTTCCATCAGCAGGAGCGCCTTCAGCCTGTTTCTATCGCCTTTTCAGGGCAGAAAGCAACCGTTTGACAAGGAACATTGATTTTGAGTGAAATGAGTGCAATCGAGCATATGTGACATGAAACAACTTTCTAAGCATGGATTTTCATGTTTTCGAGCTTTTAACACATTTTCTTCATATTGGTCATTTTAACTGTAAAAGAACGTCTGAAACGAGTTTTCAACATAGTACTGGGATATGCACTTGATCAGAGTAGGAAAACACACTTTGTGTCACTGAGTGCATGAAACCAGCTTTCCTTCAGCAGGAGCGCCTTCAGCCTGTTTCTATCGCCTTTTCAGAGCAGAAAGCAACCGTTTGACAAGGAACATTGATTTTGAGTGAAATGAGTGCAATCGAGCATATGTGACATGAAACAACTTTCTAAGCATGGATTTTCATGTTTTCGAGCTTTTAACACATTTTCTTCATATTGGTCATTTTAACTGTAAAAGCACGTCTGAAACGAGTTTTCAACATAGTACTGGGATATGCACTTGTTCAAAGTGGGAATACACACTTTGTGTCACTGAGTGCATGAAACCAGCTTTCCATCAGCAGGAGCGCCTTCAGCCTGTTTCTATCGCCTTTTCAGGGCAGAAAGCAACCGTTTGACAAGGAACATTGATTTTGAGTGAAATGAGTGCAATCGAGCATATGTGACATAAAACAACTTTCTAAGCATGGATTTTCATGTTTTCGAGCTTTTAACACATTTTCTTCATATTGGTCATTTTAACTGTAAAAGCACGTCTGAAACGAGTTTTCAACATAGTACTGGGATATGCACTTGTTCAAAGTGGGAATACACACTTTGTGTCACTGAGTGCATGAAACCAGCTTTCCATCAGCAGGAGCGCCTTCAGCCTGTTTCTATCGCCTTTTCAGGGCAGAAAGCAACCGTTTGACAAGGAACATTGATTTTGAGTGAAATGAGTGCAATCGAGCATATGTGACATGAAACAACTTTCTAAGCATGGATTTTCATGTTTTCGAGCTTTTAACACATTTTCTTCATATTGGTCATTTTAACTGTAAAAGCACGTCTGCAACGAGTTTTCAACATAGTACTGGGATATGCACTTGTTCAAAGTAGGAAAACACACTTTGTGTCACTGAGTGCATGAAACCAGCTTTCCTTCGGCAGGAGCGCCTTCAGCCTGTTTCTATCGCCTTTTCAGGGCAGAAAGCAACCTTTTGACAAGGAACATTGATTTTGAGTGAAATGAGTGCAATCGAGCATATGTGACATGAAACAACTTTCTAAGCATGGATTTTCATGTTTTCGAGCTTTTAACACATTTTCTTCATATTGGTCATTTTAACTGTAAAAGAACGTCTGAAACGAGTTTTCAACATAGTACTGGGATATGCACTTGATCAGAGTAGGAAAACACACTTTGTGTCACTGAGTGCATGAAACCAGCTTTCCTTCAGCAGGAGCGCCTTCAGCCTGTTTCTATCGCCTTTTCAGAGCAGAAAGCAACCGTTTGACAAGGAACATTGATTTTGAGTGAAATGAGTGCAATCGAGCATATGTGACATGAAACAACTTTCTAAGCATGGATTTTCATGTTTTCGAGCTTTTAACACATTTTCTTCATATTGGTCATTTTAACTGTAAAAGCACGTCTGAAACGAGTTTTCAACATAGTACTGGGATATGCACTTGTTCAAAGTGGGAATACACACTTTGTGTCACTGAGTGCATGAAACCAGCTTTCCATCAGCAGGAGCGCCTTCAGCCTGTTTCTATCGCCTTTTCAGGGCAGAAAGCAACCGTTTGACAAGGAACATTGATTTTGAGTGAAATGAGTGCAATCGAGCATATGTGACATAAAACAACTTTCTAAGCATGGATTTTCATGTTTTCGAGCTTTTAACACATTTTCTTCATATTGGTCATTTTAACTGTAAAAGCACGTCTGAAACGAGTTTTCAACATAGTACTGGGATATGCACTTGTTCAAAGTGGGAATACACACTTTGTGTCACTGAGTGCATGAAACCAGCTTTCCATCAGCAGGAGCGCCTTCAGCCTGTTTCTATCGCCTTTTCAGGGCAGAAAGCAACCGTTTGACAAGGAACATTGATTTTGAGTGAAATGAGTGCAATCGAGCATATGTGACATGAAACAACTTTCTAAGCATGGATTTTCATGTTTTCGAGCTTTTAACACATTTTCTTCATATTGGTCATTTTAACTGTAAAAGCACGTCTGCAACGAGTTTTCAACATAGTACTGGGATATGCACTTGTTCAAAGTAGGAAAACACACTTTGTGTCACTGAGTGCATGAAACCAGCTTTCCTTCGGCAGGAGCGCCTTCAGCCTGTTTCTATCGCCTTTTCAGGGCAGAAAGCAACCTTTTGACAAGGAACATTGATTTTGAGTGAAATGAGTGCAATCGAGCATATGTGACATGAAACAACTTTCTAAGCATGGATTTTCATGTTTTCGAGCTTTTAACACATTTTCTTCATATTGGTCATTTTAACTGTAAAAGAACGTCTGAAACGAGTTTTCAACATAGTACTGGGATATGCACTTGATCAGAGTAGGAAAACACACTTTGTGTCACTGAGTGCATGAAACCAGCTTTCCTTCAGCAGGAACGCCTTCAGCCTGTTTCTATCGCCTTTTCAGAGCAGAAAGCAACCGTTTGACAAGGAACATTGATTTTGAGTGAAATGAGTGCAATCGAGCATATGTGACATGAAACAACTTTCTAAGCATGGATTTTCATGTTTTCGAGCTTTTAACACATTTTCTTCATATTGGTCATTTTAACTGTAAAAGCACGTCTGAAACGAGTTTTCAACATAGTACTGGGATATGCACTTGTTCAAAGTGGGAATACACACTTTGTGTCACTGAGTGCATGAAACCAGCTTTCCATCAGCAGGAGCGCCTTCAGCCTGTTTCTATCGCCTTTTCAGGGCAGAAAGCAACCGTTTGACAAGGAACATTGATTTTGAGTGAAATGAGTGCAATCGAGCATATGTGACATGAAACAACTTTCTAAGCATGGATTTTCATGTTTTCGAGCTTTTAACACATTTTCTTCATATTGGTCATTTTAACTGTAAAAGAACGTCTGAAACGAGTTTTCAACATAGTACTGGGATATGCACTTGATCAGAGTAGGAAAACACACTTTGTGTCACTGAGTGCATGAAACCAGCTTTCCTTCAGCAGGAGCGCCTTCAGCCTGTTTCTATCGCCTTTTCAGAGCAGAAAGCAACCGTTTGACAAGGAACATTGATTTTGAGTGAAATGAGTGCAATCGAGCATATGTGACATGAAACAACTTTCTAAGCATGGATTTTCATGTTTTCGAGCTTTTAACACATTTTCTTCATATTGGTCATTTTAACTGTAAAAGCACGTCTGAAACGAGTTTTCAACATAGTACTGGGATATGCACTTGTTCAAAGTGGGAATACACACTTTGTGTCACTGAGTGCATGAAACCAGCTTTCCATCAGCAGGAGCGCCTTCAGCCTGTTTCTATCGCCTTTTCAGGGCAGAAAGCAACCGTTTGACAAGGAACATTGATTTTGAGTGAAATGAGTGCAATCGAGCATATGTGACATAAAACAACTTTCTAAGCATGGATTTTCATGTTTTCGAGCTTTTAACACATTTTCTTCATATTGGTCATTTTAACTGTAAAAGCACGTCTGAAACGAGTTTTCAACATAGTACTGGGATATGCACTTGTTCAAAGTGGGAATACACACTTTGTGTCACTGAGTGCATGAAACCAGCTTTCCATCAGCAGGAGCGCCTTCAGCCTGTTTCTATCGCCTTTTCAGGGCAGAAAGCAACCGTTTGACAAGGAACATTGATTTTGAGTGAAATGAGTGCAATCGAGCATATGTGACATGAAACAACTTTCTAAGCATGGATTTTCATGTTTTCGAGCTTTTAACACATTTTCTTCATATTGGTCATTTTAACTGTAAAAGCACGTCTGAAACGAGTTTTCAACATAGTACTGGGATATGCACTTGATCAGAGTAGGAAAACACACTTTGTGTCACTGAGTGCATGAAACCAGCTTTCCTTCAGCAGGAGCGCCTTCAGCCTGTTTCTATCGCCTTTTCAGAGCAGAAAGCAACCGTTTGACAAGGAACATTGATTTTGAGTGAAATGAGTGCAATCGAGCATATGTGACATGAAACAACTTTCTAAGCATGGATTTTCATGTTTTCGAGCTTTTAACACATTTTCTTCATATTGGTCATTTTAACTGTAAAAGCACGTCTGAAACGAGTTTTCAACATAGTACTGGGATATGCACTTGTTCAAAGTGGGAATACACACTTTGTGTCACTGAGTGCATGAAACCAGCTTTCCATCAGCAGGAGCGCCTTCAGCCTGTTTCTATCGCCTTTTCAGGGCAGAAAGCAACCGTTTGACAAGGAACATTGATTTTGAGTGAAATGAGTGCAATCGAGCATATGTGACATAAAACAACTTTCTAAGCATGGATTTTCATGTTTTCGAGCTTTTAACACATTTTCTTCATATTGGTCATTTTAACTGTAAAAGCACGTCTGAAACGAGTTTTCAACATAGTACTGGGATATGCACTTGTTCAAAGTGGGAATACACACTTTGTGTCACTGAGTGCATGAAACCAGCTTTCCATCAGCAGGAGCGCCTTCAGCCTGTTTCTATCGCCTTTTCAGGGCAGAAAGCAACCGTTTGACAAGGAACATTGATTTTGAGTGAAATGAGTGCAATCGAGCATATGTGACATGAAACAACTTTCTAAGCATGGATTTTCATGTTTTCGAGCTTTTAACACATTTTCTTCATATTGGTCATTTTAACTGTAAAAGCACGTCTGCAACGAGTTTTCAACATAGTACTGGGATATGCACTTGTTCAAAGTAGGAAAACACACTTTGTGTCACTGAGTGCATGAAACCAGCTTTCCTTCGGCAGGAGCGCCTTCAGCCTGTTTCTATCGCCTTTTCAGGGCAGAAAGCAACCTTTTGACAAGGAACATTGATTTTGAGTGAAATGAGTGCAATCGAGCATATGTGACATGAAACAACTTTCTAAGCATGGATTTTCATGTTTTCGAGCTTTTAACACATTTTCTTCATATTGGTCATTTTAACTGTAAAAGAACGTCTGAAACGAGTTTTCAACATAGTACTGGGATATGCACTTGATCAGAGTAGGAAAACACACTTTGTGTCACTGAGTGCATGAAACCAGCTTTCCTTCAGCAGGAGCGCCTTCAGCCTGTTTCTATCGCCTTTTCAGAGCAGAAAGCAACCGTTTGACAAGGAACATTGATTTTGAGTGAAATGAGTGCAATCGAGCATATGTGACATGAAACAACTTTCTAAGCATGGATTTTCATGTTTTCGAGCTTTTAACACATTTTCTTCATATTGGTCATTTTAACTGTAAAAGCACGTCTGAAACGAGTTTTCAACATAGTACTGGGATATGCACTTGTTCAAAGTGGGAATACACACTTTGTGTCACTGAGTGCATGAAACCAGCTTTCCATCAGCAGGAGCGCCTTCAGCCTGTTTCTATCGCCTTTTCAGGGCAGAAAGCAACCGTTTGACAAGGAACATTGATTTTGAGTGAAATGAGTGCAATCGAGCATATGTGACATGAAACAACTTTCTAAGCATGGATTTTCATGTTTTCGAGCTTTTAACACATTTTCTTCATATTGGTCATTTTAACTGTAAAAGAACGTCTGAAACGAGTTTTCAACATAGTACTGGGATATGCACTTGATCAGAGTAGGAAAACACACTTTGTGTCACTGAGTGCATGAAACCAGCTTTCCTTCAGCAGGAGCGCCTTCAGCCTGTTTCTATCGCCTTTTCAGAGCAGAAAGCAACCGTTTGACAAGGAACATTGATTTTGAGTGAAATGAGTGCAATCGAGCATATGTGACATGAAACAACTTTCTAAGCATGGATTTTCATGTTTTCGAGCTTTTAACACATTTTCTTCATATTGGTCATTTGAACTGTAAAAGAACGTCTGAAACGAGTTTTCAACATAGTACTGGGATATGCACTTGATCAGAGTAGGAAAACACACTTTGTGTCACTGAGTGCATGAAACCAGCTTTCCTTCAGCAGGAGCGCCTTCAGCCTGTTTCTATCGCCTTTTCAGAGCAGAAAGCAACCGTTTGACAAGGAACATTGATTTTGAGTGAAATGAGTGCAATCGAGCATATGTGACATGAAACAACTTTCTAAGCATGGATTTTCATGTTTTCGAGCTTTTAACACATTTTCTTCATATTGGTCATTTTAACTGTAAAAGCACGTCTGAAACGAGTTTTCAACATAGTACTGGGATATGCACTTGTTCAAAGTGGGAATACACACTTTGTGTCACTGAGTGCATGAAACCAGCTTTCCATCAGCAGGAGCGCCTTCAGCCTGTTTCTATCGCCTTTTCAGGGCAGAAAGCAACCGTTTGACAAGGAACATTGATTTTGAGTGAAATGAGTGCAATCGAGCATATGTGACATAAAACAACTTTCTAAGCATGGATTTTCATGTTTTCGAGCTTTTAACACATTTTCTTCATATTGGTCATTTTAACTGTAAAAGCACGTCTGAAACGAGTTTTCAACATAGTACTGGGATATGCACTTGTTCAAAGTGGGAATACACACTTTGTGTCACTGAGTGCATGAAACCAGCTTTCCATCAGCAGGAGCGCCTTCAGCCTGTTTCTATCGCCTTTTCAGGGCAGAAAGCAACCGTTTGACAAGGAACATTGATTTTGAGTGAAATGAGTGCAATCGAGCATATGTGACATGAAACAACTTTCTAAGCATGGATTTTCATGTTTTCGAGCTTTTAACACATTTTCTTCATATTGGTCATTTTAACTGTAAAAGCACGTCTGCAACGAGTTTTCAACATAGTACTGGGATATGCACTTGTTCAAAGTAGGAAAACACACTTTGTGTCACTGAGTGCATGAAACCAGCTTTCCTTCGGCAGGAGCGCCTTCAGCCTGTTTCTATCGCCTTTTCAGGGCAGAAAGCAACCTTTTGACAAGGAACATTGATTTTGAGTGAAATGAGTGCAATCGAGCATATGTGACATGAAACAACTTTCTAAGCATGGATTTTCATGTTTTCGAGCTTTTAACACATTTTCTTCATATTGGTCATTTTAACTGTAAAAGAACGTCTGAAACGAGTTTTCAACATAGTACTGGGATATGCACTTGATCAGAGTAGGAAAACACACTTTGTGTCACTGAGTGCATGAAACCAGCTTTCCTTCAGCAGGAGCGCCTTCAGCCTGTTTCTATCGCCTTTTCAGAGCAGAAAGCAACCGTTTGACAAGGAACATTGATTTTGAGTGAAATGAGTGCAATCGAGCATATGTGACATGAAACAACTTTCTAAGCATGGATTTTCATGTTTTCGAGCTTTTAACACATTTTCTTCATATTGGTCATTTTAACTGTAAAAGCACGTCTGAAACGAGTTTTCAACATAGTACTGGGATATGCACTTGTTCAAAGTGGGAATACACACTTTGTGTCACTGAGTGCATGAAACCAGCTTTCCATCAGCAGGAGCGCCTTCAGCCTGTTTCTATCGCCTTTTCAGGGCAGAAAGCAACCGTTTGACAAGGAACATTGATTTTGAGTGAAATGAGTGCAATCGAGCATATGTGACATGAAACAACTTTCTAAGCATGGATTTTCATGTTTTCGAGCTTTTAACACATTTTCTTCATATTGGTCATTTTAACTGTAAAAGCACGTCTGCAACGAGTTTTCAACATAGTACTGGGATATGCACTTGTTCAAAGTAGGAAAACACACTTTGTGTCACTGAGTGCATGAAACCAGCTTTCCTTCGGCAGGAGCGCCTTCAGCCTGTTTCTATCGCCTTTTCAGGGCAGAAAGCAACCTTTTGACAAGGAACATTGATTTTGAGTGAAATGAGTGCAATCGAGCATATGTGACATGAAACAACTTTCTAAGCATGGATTTTCATGTTTTCGAGCTTTTAACACATTTTCTTCATATTGGTCATTTTAACTGTAAAAGAACGTCTGAAACGAGTTTTCAACATAGTACTGGGATATGCACTTGATCAGAGTAGGAAAACACACTTTGTGTCACTGAGTGCATGAAACCAGCTTTCCTTCAGCAGGAGCGCCTTCAGCCTGTTTCTATCGCCTTTTCAGAGCAGAAAGCAACCGTTTGACAAGGAACATTGATTTTGAGTGAAATGAGTGCAATCGAGCATATGTGACATGAAACAACTTTCTAAGCATGGATTTTCATGTTTTCGAGCTTTTAACACATTTTCTTCATATTGGTCATTTTAACTGTAAAAGCACGTCTGAAACGAGTTTTCAACATAGTACTGGGATATGCACTTGTTCAAAGTGGGAATACACACTTTGTGTCACTGAGTGCATGAAACCAGCTTTCCATCAGCAGGAGCGCCTTCAGCCTGTTTCTATCGCCTTTTCAGGGCAGAAAGCAACCGTTTGACAAGGAACATTGATTTTGAGTGAAATGAGTGCAATCGAGCATATGTGACATGAAACAACTTTCTAAGCATGGATTTTCATGTTTTCGAGCTTTTAACACATTTTCTTCATATTGGTCATTTTAACTGTAAAAGAACGTCTGAAACGAGTTTTCAACATAGTACTGGGATATGCACTTGATCAGAGTAGGAAAACACACTTTGTGTCACTGAGTGCATGAAACCAGCTTTCCTTCAGCAGGAGCGCCTTCAGCCTGTTTCTATCGCCTTTTCAGAGCAGAAAGCAACCGTTTGACAAGGAACATTGATTTTGAGTGAAATGAGTGCAATCGAGCATATGTGACATGAAACAACTTTCTAAGCATGGATTTTCATGTTTTCGAGCTTTTAACACATTTTCTTCATATTGGTCATTTGAACTGTAAAAGAACGTCTGAAACGAGTTTTCAACATAGTACTGGGATATGCACTTGATCAGAGTAGGAAAACACACTTTGTGTCACTGAGTGCATGAAACCAGCTTTCCTTCAGCAGGAGCGCCTTCAGCCTGTTTCTATCGCCTTTTCAGAGCAGAAAGCAACCGTTTGACAAGGAACATTGATTTTGAGTGAAATGAGTGCAATCGAGCATATGTGACATGAAACAACTTTCTAAGCATGGATTTTCATGTTTTCGAGCTTTTAACACATTTTCTTCATATTGGTCATTTTAACTGTAAAAGCACGTCTGAAACGAGTTTTCAACATAGTACTGGGATATGCACTTGTTCAAAGTGGGAATACACACTTTGTGTCACTGAGTGCATGAAACCAGCTTTCCATCAGCAGGAGCGCCTTCAGCCTGTTTCTATCGCCTTTTCAGGGCAGAAAGCAACCGTTTGACAAGGAACATTGATTTTGAGTGAAATGAGTGCAATCGAGCATATGTGACATAAAACAACTTTCTAAGCATGGATTTTCATGTTTTCGAGCTTTTAACACATTTTCTTCATATTGGTCATTTTAACTGTAAAAGCACGTCTGAAACGAGTTTTCAACATAGTACTGGGATATGCACTTGTTCAAAGTGGGAATACACACTTTGTGTCACTGAGTGCATGAAACCAGCTTTCCATCAGCAGGAGCGCCTTCAGCCTGTTTCTATCGCCTTTTCAGGGCAGAAAGCAACCGTTTGACAAGGAACATTGATTTTGAGTGAAATGAGTGCAATCGAGCATATGTGACATGAAACAACTTTCTAAGCATGGATTTTCATGTTTTCGAGCTTTTAACACATTTTCTTCATATTGGTCATTTTAACTGTAAAAGAACGTCTGAAACGAGTTTTCAACATAGTACTGGGATATGCACTTGATCAGAGTAGGAAAACACACTTTGTGTCACTGAGTGCATGAAACCAGCTTTCCTTCAGCAGGAGCGCCTTCAGCCTGTTTCTATCGCCTTTTCAGAGCAGAAAGCAACCGTTTGACAAGGAACATTGATTTTGAGTGAAATGAGTGCAATCGAGCATATGTGACATGAAACAACTTTCTAAGCATGGATTTTCATGTTTTCGAGCTTTTAACACATTTTCTTCATATTGGTCATTTTAACTGTAAAAGCACGTCTGAAACGAGTTTTCAACATAGTACTGGGATATGCACTTGTTCAAAGTGGGAATACACACTTTGTGTCACTGAGTGCATGAAACCAGCTTTCCATCAGCAGGAGCGCCTTCAGCCTGTTTCTATCGCCTTTTCAGGGCAGAAAGCAACCGTTTGACAAGGAACATTGATTTTGAGTGAAATGAGTGCAATCGAGCATATGTGACATAGAACAACTTTCTAAGCATGGATTTTCATGTTTTCGAGCTTTTAACACATTTTCTTCATATTGGTCATTTTAACTGTAAAAGCACGTCTGAAACGAGTTTTCAACATAGTACTGGGATATGCACTTGTTCAAAGTGGGAATACACACTTTGTGTCACTGAGTGCATGAAACCAGCTTTCCATCAGCAGGAGCGCCTTCAGCCTGTTTCTATCGCCTTTTCAGGGTAGAAAGCAACCGTTTGACAAGGAACATTGATTTTGAGTGAAATGAGTGCAATCGAGCATATGTGACATGAAACAACTTTCTAAGCATGGATTTTCATGTTTTCGAGCTTTTAACACATTTTCTTCATATTGGTCATTTTAACTGTAAAAGCACGTCTGCAACGAGTTTTCAACATAGTACTGGGATATGCACTTGTTCAAAGTAGGAAAACACACTTTGTGTCACTGAGTGCATGAAACCAGCTTTCCTTCGGCAGGAGCGCCTTCAGCCTGTTTCTATCGCCTTTTCAGGGCAGAAAGCAACCTTTTGACAAGGAACATTGATTTTGAGTGAAATGAGTGCAATCGAGCATATGTGACATGAAACAACTTTCTAAGCATGGATTTTCATGTTTTCGAGCTTTTAACACATTTTCTTCATATTGGTCATTTTAACTGTAAAAGAACGTCTGAAACGAGTTTTCAACATAGTACTGGGATATGCACTTGATCAGAGTAGGAAAACACACTTTGTGTCACTGAGTGCATGAAACCAGCTTTCCTTCAGCAGGAGCGCCTTCAGCCTGTTTCTATCGCCTTTTCAGAGCAGAAAGCAACCGTTTGACAAGGAACATTGATTTTGAGTGAAATGAGTGCAATCGAGCATATGTGACATGAAACAACTTTCTAAGCATGGATTTTCATGTTTTCGAGCTTTTAACACATTTTCTTCATATTGGTCATTTTAACTGTAAAAGCACGTCTGAAACGAGTTTTCAACATAGTACTGGGATATGCACTTGTTCAAAGTGGGAATACACACTTTGTGTCACTGAGTGCATGAAACCAGCTTTCCATCAGCAGGAGCGCCTTCAGCCTGTTTCTATCGCCTTTTCAGGGCAGAAAGCAACCGTTTGACAAGGAACATTGATTTTGAGTGAAATGAGTGCAATCGAGCATATGTGACATGAAACAACTTTCTAAGCATGGATTTTCATGTTTTCGAGCTTTTAACACATTTTCTTCATATTGGTCATTTTAACTGTAAAAGAACGTCTGAAACGAGTTTTCAACATAGTACTGGGATATGCACTTGATCAGAGTAGGAAAACACACTTTGTGTCACTGAGTGCATGAAACCAGCTTTCCTTCAGCAGGAGCGCCTTCAGCCTGTTTCTATCGCCTTTTCAGAGCAGAAAGCAACCGTTTGACAAGGAACATTGATTTTGAGTGAAATGAGTGCAATCGAGCATATGTGACATGAAACAACTTTCTAAGCATGGATTTTCATGTTTTCGAGCTTTTAACACATTTTCTTCATATTGGTCATTTTAACTGTAAAAGCACGTCTGAAACGAGTTTTCAACATAGTACTGGGATATGCACTTGTTCAAAGTGGGAATACACACTTTGTGTCACTGAGTGCATGAAACCAGCTTTCCATCAGCAGGAGCGCCTTCAGCCTGTTTCTATCGCCTTTTCAGGGCAGAAAGCAACCGTTTGACAAGGAACATTGATTTTGAGTGAAATGAGTGCAATCGAGCATATGTGACATAAAACAACTTTCTAAGCATGGATTTTCATGTTTTCGAGCTTTTAACACATTTTCTTCATATTGGTCATTTTAACTGTAAAAGCACGTCTGAAACGAGTTTTCAACATAGTACTGGGATATGCACTTGTTCAAAGTGGGAATACACACTTTGTGTCACTGAGTGCATGAAACCAGCTTTCCATCAGCAGGAGCGCCTTCAGCCTGTTTCTATCGCCTTTTCAGGGCAGAAAGCAACCGTTTGACAAGGAACATTGATTTTGAGTGAAATGAGTGCAATCGAGCATATGTGACATGAAACAACTTTCTAAGCATGGATTTTCATGTTTTCGAGCTTTTAACACATTTTCTTCATATTGGTCATTTTAACTGTAAAAGCACGTCTGCAACGAGTTTTCAACATAGTACTGGGATATGCACTTGTTCAAAGTAGGAAAACACACTTTGTGTCACTGAGTGCATGAAACCAGCTTTCCTTCGGCAGGAGCGCCTTCAGCCTGTTTCTATCGCCTTTTCAGGGCAGAAAGCAACCTTTTGACAAGGAACATTGATTTTGAGTGAAATGAGTGCAATCGAGCATATGTGACATGAAACAACTTTCTAAGCATGGATTTTCATGTTTTCGAGCTTTTAACACATTTTCTTCATATTGGTCATTTTAACTGTAAAAGAACGTCTGAAACGAGTTTTCAACATAGTACTGGGATATGCACTTGATCAGAGTAGGAAAACACACTTTGTGTCACTGAGTGCATGAAACCAGCTTTCCTTCAGCAGGAGCGCCTTCAGCCTGTTTCTATCGCCTTTTCAGAGCAGAAAGCAACCGTTTGACAAGGAACATTGATTTTGAGTGAAATGAGTGCAATCGAGCATATGTGACATGAAACAACTTTCTAAGCATGGATTTTCATGTTTTCGAGCTTTTAACACATTTTCTTCATATTGGTCATTTTAACTGTAAAAGCACGTCTGAAACGAGTTTTCAACATAGTACTGGGATATGCACTTGTTCAAAGTGGGAATACACACTTTGTGTCACTGAGTGCATGAAACCAGCTTTCCATCAGCAGGAGCGCCTTCAGCCTGTTTCTATCGCCTTTTCAGGGCAGAAAGCAACCGTTTGACAAGGAACATTGATTTTGAGTGAAATGAGTGCAATCGAGCATATGTGACATAAAACAACTTTCTAAGCATGGATTTTCATGTTTTCGAGCTTTTAACACATTTTCTTCATATTGGTCATTTTAACTGTAAAAGCACGTCTGAAACGAGTTTTCAACATAGTACTGGGATATGCACTTGTTCAAAGTGGGAATACACACTTTGTGTCACTGAGTGCATGAAACCAGCTTTCCATCAGCAGGAGCGCCTTCAGCCTGTTTCTATCGCCTTTTCAGGGCAGAAAGCAACCGTTTGACAAGGAACATTGATTTTGAGTGAAATGAGTGCAATCGAGCATATGTGACATGAAACAACTTTCTAAGCATGGATTTTCATGTTTTCGAGCTTTTAACACATTTTCTTCATATTGGTCATTTTAACTGTAAAAGCACGTCTGCAACGAGTTTTCAACATAGTACTGGGATATGCACTTGTTCAAAGTAGGAAAACACACTTTGTGTCACTGAGTGCATGAAACCAGCTTTCCTTCGGCAGGAGCGCCTTCAGCCTGTTTCTATCGCCTTTTCAGGGCAGAAAGCAACCTTTTGACAAGGAACATTGATTTTGAGTGAAATGAGTGCAATCGAGCATATGTGACATGAAACAACTTTCTAAGCATGGATTTTCATGTTTTCGAGCTTTTAACACATTTTCTTCATATTGGTCATTTTAACTGTAAAAGAACGTCTGAAACGAGTTTTCAACATAGTACTGGGATATGCACTTGATCAGAGTAGGAAAACACACTTTGTGTCACTGAGTGCATGAAACCAGCTTTCCTTCAGCAGGAGCGCCTTCAGCCTGTTTCTATCGCCTTTTCAGAGCAGAAAGCAACCGTTTGACAAGGAACATTGATTTTGAGTGAAATGAGTGCAATCGAGCATATGTGACATGAAACAACTTTCTAAGCATGGATTTTCATGTTTTCGAGCTTTTAACACATTTTCTTCATATTGGTCATTTTAACTGTAAAAGCACGTCTGAAACGAGTTTTCAACATAGTACTGGGATATGCACTTGTTCAAAGTGGGAATACACACTTTGTGTCACTGAGTGCATGAAACCAGCTTTCCATCAGCAGGAGCGCCTTCAGCCTGTTTCTATCGCCTTTTCAGGGCAGAAAGCAACCGTTTGACAAGGAACATTGATTTTGAGTGAAATGAGTGCAATCGAGCATATGTGACATGAAACAACTTTCTAAGCATGGATTTTCATGTTTTCGAGCTTTTAACACATTTTCTTCATATTGGTCATTTTAACTGTAAAAGAACGTCTGAAACGAGTTTTCAACATAGTACTGGGATATGCACTTGATCAGAGTAGGAAAACACACTTTGTGTCACTGAGTGCATGAAACCAGCTTTCCTTCAGCAGGAGCGCCTTCAGCCTGTTTCTATCGCCTTTTCAGAGCAGAAAGCAACCGTTTGACAAGGAACATTGATTTTGAGTGAAATGAGTGCAATCGAGCATATGTGACATGAAACAACTTTCTAAGCATGGATTTTCATGTTTTCGAGCTTTTAACACATTTTCTTCATATTGGTCATTTTAACTGTAAAAGCACGTCTGAAACGAGTTTTCAACATAGTACTGGGATATGCACTTGTTCAAAGTGGGAATACACACTTTGTGTCACTGAGTGCATGAAACCAGCTTTCCATCAGCAGGAGCGCCTTCAGCCTGTTTCTATCGCCTTTTCAGGGCAGAAAGCAACCGTTTGACAAGGAACATTGATTTTGAGTGAAATGAGTGCAATCGAGCATATGTGACATAAAA
Organism: Neoarius graeffei; assembly: GCF_027579695.1. Taxonomy (NCBI): domain Eukaryota; kingdom Metazoa; phylum Chordata; class Actinopteri; order Siluriformes; family Ariidae; genus Neoarius; species Neoarius graeffei. Next base: position 17,321,850 of record NC_083569.1, read on the forward strand.
CAACTTTCTAAGCATGGATTTTCATGTTTTCGAGCTTTTAACACATTTTCTTCATATTGGTCATTTTAACTGTAAAAGCACGTCTGAAACGAGTTTTCAACATAGTACTGGGATATGCACTTGTTCAAAGTGGGAATACACACTTTGTGTCACTGAGTGCATGAAACCAGCTTTCCATCAGCAGGAGCGCCTTCAGCCTGTTTCTATCGCCTTTTCAGGGCAGAAAGCAACCGTTTGACAAGGAACATTGATTTTGAGTGAAATGAGTGCAATCGAGCATATGTGACATGAAACAACTTTCTAAGCATGGATTTTCATGTTTTCGAGCTTTTAACACATTTTCTTCATATTGGTCATTTTAACTGTAAAAGCACGTCTGCAACGAGTTTTCAACATAGTACTGGGATATGCACTTGTTCAAAGTAGGAAAACACACTTTGTGTCACTGAGTGCATGAAACCAGCTTTCCTTCGGCAGGAGCGCCTTCAGCCTGTTTCTATCGCCTTTTCAGGGCAGAAAGCAACCTTTTGACAAGGAACATTGATTTTGAGTGAAATGAGTGCAATCGAGCATATGTGACATGAAACAACTTTCTAAGCATGGATTTTCATGTTTTCGAGCTTTTAACACATTTTCTTCATATTGGTCATTTTAACTGTAAAAGAACGTCTGAAACGAGTTTTCAACATAGTACTGGGATATGCACTTGATCAGAGTAGGAAAACACACTTTGTGTCACTGAGTGCATGAAACCAGCTTTCCTTCAGCAGGAGCGCCTTCAGCCTGTTTCTATCGCCTTTTCAGAGCAGAAAGCAACCGTTTGACAAGGAACATTGATTTTGAGTGAAATGAGTGCAATCGAGCATATGTGACATGAAACAACTTTCTAAGCATGGATTTTCATGTTTTCGAGCTTTTAACACATTTTCTTCATATTGGTCATTTTAACTGTAAAAGCACGTCTGAAACGAGTTTTCAACATAGTACTGGGATATGCACTTGTTCAAAGTGGGAATACACACTTTGTGTCACTGAGTGCATGAAACCAGCTTTCCATCAGCAGGAGCGCCTTCAGCCTGTTTCTATCGCCTTTTCAGGGCAGAAAGCAACCGTTTGACAAGGAACATTGATTTTGAGTGAAATGAGTGCAATCGAGCATATGTGACATAAAACAACTTTCTAAGCATGGATTTTCATGTTTTCGAGCTTTTAACACATTTTCTTCATATTGGTCATTTTAACTGTAAAAGCACGTCTGAAACGAGTTTTCAACATAGTACTGGGATATGCACTTGTTCAAAGTGGGAATACACACTTTGTGTCACTGAGTGCATGAAACCAGCTTTCCATCAGCAGGAGCGCCTTCAGCCTGTTTCTATCGCCTTTTCAGGGCAGAAAGCAACCGTTTGACAAGGAACATTGATTTTGAGTGAAATGAGTGCAATCGAGCATATGTGACATGAAACAACTTTCTAAGCATGGATTTTCATGTTTTCGAGCTTTTAACACATTTTCTTCATATTGGTCATTTTAACTGTAAAAGCACGTCTGCAACGAGTTTTCAACATAGTACTGGGATATGCACTTGTTCAAAGTAGGAAAACACACTTTGTGTCACTGAGTGCATGAAACCAGCTTTCCTTCGGCAGGAGCGCCTTCAGCCTGTTTCTATCGCCTTTTCAGGGCAGAAAGCAACCTTTTGACAAGGAACATTGATTTTGAGTGAAATGAGTGCAATCGAGCATATGTGACATGAAACAACTTTCTAAGCATGGATTTTCATGTTTTCGAGCTTTTAACACATTTTCTTCATATTGGTCATTTTAACTGTAAAAGAACGTCTGAAACGAGTTTTCAACATAGTACTGGGATATGCACTTGATCAGAGTAGGAAAACACACTTTGTGTCACTGAGTGCATGAAACCAGCTTTCCTTCAGCAGGAGCGCCTTCAGCCTGTTTCTATCGCCTTTTCAGAGCAGAAAGCAACCGTTTGACAAGGAACATTGATTTTGAGTGAAATGAGTGCAATCGAGCATATGTGACATGAAACAACTTTCTAAGCATGGATTTTCATGTTTTCGAGCTTTTAACACATTTTCTTCATATTGGTCATTTTAACTGTAAAAGCACGTCTGAAACGAGTTTTCAACATAGTACTGGGATATGCACTTGTTCAAAGTGGGAATACACACTTTGTGTCACTGAGTGCATGAAACCAGCTTTCCATCAGCAGGAGCGCCTTCAGCCTGTTTCTATCGCCTTTTCAGGGCAGAAAGCAACCGTTTGACAAGGAACATTGATTTTGAGTGAAATGAGTGCAATCGAGCATATGTGACATGAAACAACTTTCTAAGCATGGATTTTCATGTTTTCGAGCTTTTAACACATTTTCTTCATATTGGTCATTTTAACTGTAAAAGAACGTCTGAAACGAGTTTTCAACATAGTACTGGGATATGCACTTGATCAGAGTAGGAAAACACACTTTGTGTCACTGAGTGCATGAAACCAGCTTTCCTTCAGCAGGAGCGCCTTCAGCCTGTTTCTATCGCCTTTTCAGAGCAGAAAGCAACCGTTTGACAAGGAACATTGATTTTGAGTGAAATGAGTGCAATCGAGCATATGTGACATGAAACAACTTTCTAAGCATGGATTTTCATGTTTTCGAGCTTTTAACACATTTTCTTCATATTGGTCATTTTAACTGTAAAAGCACGTCTGAAACGAGTTTTCAACATAGTACTGGGATATGCACTTGTTCAAAGTGGGAATACACACTTTGTGTCACTGAGTGCATGAAACCAGCTTTCCATCAGCAGGAGCGCCTTCAGCCTGTTTCTATCGCCTTTTCAGGGCAGAAAGCAACCGTTTGACAAGGAACATTGATTTTGAGTGAAATGAGTGCAATCGAGCATATGTGACATAAAACAACTTTCTAAGCATGGATTTTCATGTTTTCGAGCTTTTAACACATTTTCTTCATATTGGTCATTTTAACTGTAAAAGCACGTCTGAAACGAGTTTTCAACATAGTACTGGGATATGCACTTGTTCAAAGTGGGAATACACACTTTGTGTCACTGAGTGCATGAAACCAGCTTTCCATCAGCAGGAGCGCCTTCAGCCTGTTTCTATCGCCTTTTCAGGGCAGAAAGCAACCGTTTGACAAGGAACATTGATTTTGAGTGAAATGAGTGCAATCGAGCATATGTGACATGAAACAACTTTCTAAGCATGGATTTTCATGTTTTCGAGCTTTTAACACATTTTCTTCATATTGGTCATTTTAACTGTAAAAGCACGTCTGCAACGAGTTTTCAACATAGTACTGGGATATGCACTTGTTCAAAGTAGGAAAACACACTTTGTGTCACTGAGTGCATGAAACCAGCTTTCCTTCGGCAGGAGCGCCTTCAGCCTGTTTCTATCGCCTTTTCAGGGCAGAAAGCAACCTTTTGACAAGGAACATTGATTTTGAGTGAAATGAGTGCAATCGAGCATATGTGACATGAAACAACTTTCTAAGCATGGATTTTCATGTTTTCGAGCTTTTAACACATTTTCTTCATATTGGTCATTTTAACTGTAAAAGAACGTCTGAAACGAGTTTTCAACATAGTACTGGGATATGCACTTGATCAGAGTAGGAAAACACACTTTGTGTCACTGAGTGCATGAAACCAGCTTTCCTTCAGCAGGAGCGCCTTCAGCCTGTTTCTATCGCCTTTTCAGAGCAGAAAGCAACCGTTTGACAAGGAACATTGATTTTGAGTGAAATGAGTGCAATCGAGCATATGTGACATGAAACAACTTTCTAAGCATGGATTTTCATGTTTTCGAGCTTTTAACACATTTTCTTCATATTGGTCATTTTAACTGTAAAAGCACGTCTGAAACGAGTTTTCAACATAGTACTGGGATATGCACTTGTTCAAAGTGGGAATACACACTTTGTGTCACTGAGTGCATGAAACCAGCTTTCCATCAGCAGGAGCGCCTTCAGCCTGTTTCTATCGCCTTTTCAGGGCAGAAAGCAACCGTTTGACAAGGAACATTGATTTTGAGTGAAATGAGTGCAATCGAGCATATGTGACATAAAACAACTTTCTAAGCATGGATTTTCATGTTTTCGAGCTTTTAACACATTTTCTTCATATTGGTCATTTTAACTGTAAAAGCACGTCTGAAACGAGTTTTCAACATAGTACTGGGATATGCACTTGTTCAAAGTGGGAATACACACTTTGTGTCACTGAGTGCATGAAACCAGCTTTCCATCAGCAGGAGCGCCTTCAGCCTGTTTCTATCGCCTTTTCAGGGCAGAAAGCAACCGTTTGACAAGGAACATTGATTTTGAGTGAAATGAGTGCAATCGAGCATATGTGACATGAAACAACTTTCTAAGCATGGATTTTCATGTTTTCGAGCTTTTAACACATTTTCTTCATATTGGTCATTTTAACTGTAAAAGCACGTCTGCAACGAGTTTTCAACATAGTACTGGGATATGCACTTGTTCAAAGTAGGAAAACACACTTTGTGTCACTGAGTGCATGAAACCAGCTTTCCTTCGGCAGGAGCGCCTTCAGCC